>NC_135500.1:184107964-184135464 GCF_052857255.1 Amblyomma americanum
CCTCAAAACATTTCTCGCCAGCAATTAGAAACGAGCATGAAATATTTGTTTGATTTAAATTTGATTAAGTTTGTGCAATATTTTAAATCACTTTATCAATCACTCGACCTTTGATCTTACGTGCTGCATCCGACTTCCGGGATTTTCTCTTCAAGCTCTTTTTCGCTTTTTGCAGGTCTGAATGTGCATTTTGAATTTGTTCTACGAAAATTTTATTGATTGTTTATTGCATTCGCACTTCATAGCGATGAAGATGTTATCGGGCGCTCACATACGTCCCCGAAAAAGTTGGACCATGGTGAGGTACCGTAGAGAGATGATTCTGTCACTGCGTTCAGAAGTCGTCGTGACTGACGAAAAAGCTGTGAGATCATTTATTGATGCCCCCTAACCTAAAGATACTTAGATTTGATGGCAAGCGCCCTTAAGAACAACATAAATCGATGGCGAAGTCACGGTACGTGCAGAGCCTGTCAGACTAAGAGCCGCTGGCTTGAGCTCTCAGACCACGCTCCTGTTGTCGCTGATTTTGCCTTTTCGCGGTGAACGTGATAAGGCGCTGACATACCGGCTGGTAGACGCTCGCCTGATGTCGAAGAATTGGCCTGCTCTACTTTTCTTCACGTATTACAGAAGGGCTGTGAATTAGAAAAAGACAGTTTGCTCTAGTGAATTCCTGCGTTAAAACAAGTACTCTTCAACCAAAATTGTTTCCAGTGAAAAGAACTATCATTACAAAAATCGACGGCCTTTTTCGACACTTGTCGATGCTTATCTTACGCAGTCTTGGCTGGTCCGCATGAAAGGCGTATACAACAGTGAGAAGGTGTAATAAAAATGCCAAGTATTTTTGGTTATTGTATTCTTCAATTGAATTAGTGACCTGACATTCTTCTATTCTTCAATTGGATTAGCGATCTGCCAGAAGCTAAAAAAATAGACATGTCTCAACATCCGCAAGACAAAGCGACAGAACGACGCTGGAAAGAAATAACTTTTCGCTTCATTTCAATCTTACGGCTCTTCTGCAAACACTGTCTCTTACGGCCCCCATTTCCACCGTCCTCCCGAGTAGCTTAGCATTGCTTGGGTAGCCTACCTATCTTTCCGTTCTTCTGTCTCTCTCTCTCTCTGGTTCATGTAACTTTCAGCATTCAAAATCTTCATTTTGCATTCCTTTGTTTCTTTTTTCTCATATAATCTCAGTAGTGCCGCAAATTCAAGCGTATGTTTACCTCATTTCATTCTGCCAGCGATCCCAGTGGAGCGAGGGCTGAAGAGAGAATACGTTAGTACCAAAAGGGGGGGGGGGGGGGGGGCGTCCTGGATACCCGCTGTTGCCGCTGCGTTTCGGAGCTCTTTGTTAGCGCTCCTCGCGCGACGATGCCGCCGACCCTTGTGCCTCCTCGCCTTATTCTAAGGGTGCGCTTTCACTCCCCGTCAACAAGGAGACGGCCGAGCGTCAACGTCATCGCCTCCGAGCTTTCAGCGAATGGAGCTTGATTCTATCGGAGCGGCGCGGACGCCTCGCTCTTCCTGGCTGCACAACACGAAGAGGAGACCGTCATGCGATCAAATCCCGCGCTATTCTCCCCGGCAACTTCTCCGACTCAATCTTCCACTCATCGGCTATCTCGCCGAGCTCAGTGCAGTGTCTTTCTCGATTACTTTTTTTTTTTCATGCTCTATCTGTAGCTGTAGCTCTGTAGCTCTGGGGCCATTCTCTTTGCTTGGATTTTCTCGGGATAGACGCGTGAAGTCGGCAATAGTCGGAAAACTGGGCGGGAAGTGAACGACAATCAGGAAATAGCGCGCAGATGGGATTGACGTTTCCTGTCGATTTCATAAAGGTCCACAGAGGATGCGCATCAAGTTTTGTTGTTCCTCGCTCTGTTTCGCTGGCTGCCCAATCTTTGAGAATCTCCGTTTTGAGAAGAAATCAGTTCTCTTCCATGGCTGTTCGCTTTAAATGGGTACACGCTCAAAGTTTCTGGGTACCCGTTCTCTTGACTTGAAAGAGGTAAATGTGTCTAGTATTCATGAAAATGAACTCAAAACATTAGTGCACAGAGCGAATAATTAATTAGAAACGATTTTCTACCGGCAGTTCTGGCCTCGGTCGGTGCCAGCTCTGAAGTGCACTTTGAGTGGTCGGCGGCCAGCACTGGTTGTTCCTGTGAACAACCTCTGGGTTCTGTGACGTCTTAAGAACTGAACCAAGTGCACCTTGTCCTTGCTCATTTCTACTGTCAACTCCCAGCGGGTGCACGGAAAACGTTTAAAATCGTAATAAAGTGTGTTCTACCCGACGCCGGCGACAGGATCTTACTAGAAGGCATCTCCCTTATTCCCATGAAAGAAATCATATTGTTTCTTTTCATTCGAAATTTTGTGTCTGCACCTATTTAAGAGATAGTAAGAATGCAAAGAGATACTTTTTTCCTTGAGGCCTATCTGTCATCTAATCAGTTCAATCCTGATGAAACGCCGTTTATGGACTTAATTTCGGCAAAAAAGGGCAAAAAACAACACAAATTAGACTTGGACACTGAGCGTGTTGCTGGACGACGCAACGAGACTTGCGTTCTAGGGTTAGCATTAATTCCGTAATGACGGCAACTGACGCTGTGCTGTCCGGTGGCTCAACAAGCGCCAACAGGACTGCGCATCCGTCGTCCGGCCAGCAGGGTAGAATTTGGATTCCGTCGCGCCACGCGATAGCTTCGCAGACAACGCGACCACGAAGACGCTGTTTTTTGACGCATGCGCTGCTCCGTAGCAAGCGCAGCACGTGCATCAGGTGGCAGTGAACTGAAATTTTCGCCAAATTTCATTCAGTTTCGCCTCCATGTTCTTCCTCTGTCCTGGCGCCAATATCACCCGCGGCGCGCCGACAGCGAGAGTTAAAAGCACTTCATGCTTAAAAACGTTGCTATGCTGAGCGGTGAGAAAGTGCGCGCTCGTCAGAGAGCGGTCGCACTCCTTCAGAGGTGCGCTGCTTGGAGCCAGGATTATTTGTGTCTCCGGAAGAAAAGAAAGGAAAGCGAGGTCAACAACCGCCGCTAGCAGAATGACCATACCTCTACGGGGGATCACACCGCTGCTGGTCCGGTACGCCGCGGAGGAGCGACAGCAGCGCCCCGCGTAGGAAGACGCATCATCAGGCATCAACCGCTCCACAGCTGCTGCCGTCAAGGAGAAGAAAGGATGGCGCAAGACTGTAGCGCCTGCGATGAAAGTTCCGGAAGTGTTATCAACGCGTGGGGGGGGGGGGGGGGGGGGGGGTCACGCGGTAGCCGACAACAGTCAATCATGGGCGCATTGTAGAACACGAATGACACATGTTATTGCTCACTGCTCAAGGCGGGGCGCGTACGCCGAGAACTGACCGCTGCGCTTCCTGGACACTTTAACGATGCCCGTGCTTCGATGTACTTGGGAGAATTGCCCAAGATGGGGCAGACTTGTCATAAGTGAACACTATGCACAGTCGTGACTCGTTAATAAAGACGCTTTGGCTCCCGAGCAAAACTGTCCACAAAGCGATTCGTCCGTAACAACGAATTGCGAAGAAATATAAATATTCAGAAAAATAACAAGCTATAATTAAGGCCTGCTTCTGTGCATAGTGGCGGGTAGTGACGTCGAAATCAGACGTTGTTTAAGTACCCACGAGCCATTATTCTAGTCGCCGTAATGCTTGAAAGAATTTGGTGCAGCTTGACGCGCCTAGTAATCTATAATACACTTCATGGCGTTTCATGGTGACATGACTTCCCGTCTATTACAGTTGTTCACATCGCACGAACCGTTACTATGTACAAGAACTCAGTGCACAGACAGGATCTCAATGCGGCTTTCTATGTAATGCAACCTTTCTTCACAACCACGCATGCAACACGAAAAATGGTAAGGCGCGCCAAATGGACATTTATGCACTCTAAAGCATGCAACCAAGAAAGAAAAGTACCACCACTCAGTCATTTACACTTTTTCACTGCATTCCCCTGGTGTTCTGCACTTGAAATGCAGAAAATACGGCATTCGGTTGGAGTGGTAGAGATTTTGTTCTCATCACCGTCCATATTAACGAGACAGAAATACATGGACCCCAATAAACTCTGTACATTTTCTCCGTGTATATTGTGCGGACAGCGAGTTTACATATAAGCAAGGCTTAACTACTTTGAAAAAGTTTCGTACCCAGAAAAATTTTCCAAAATTCGAGTCGTCCATATTAACGGGGGTCGTATTAACGAGGCACGACTGTAGTGAAGGATCATCGTAATCAAGCCTACTAAGACAGGTTATAAGGAAATATCCTGCATCGAATACATAAGGAACACTCAAGTGCATTTTCTTTTTGTTCTATTGGGACCATTTTAGAAGGACTACGGAGACGAAAGAAAATTGTATAATCCACGAACCTAGGCGCAATCACAGAGTTTAAAACGTGTTGTAGCCAGGCAATAAAATAAAAAATAATTGAATTTTGGGGAAAGGAAATGGCGCAGTACCTGTCTCGTATATCGTTGGACACCTGAACCGCGCCGTAAGGGAAGGAATAAAGGACGGAGTGAAATAAGAAAGGAAGAGAGAGGTGCCGTAGTGGAGGGCTCCGGAATAAATTCGACCACCTGGGGATGTTTAACGTGCACTGACATTGCACAGCACACGGGCGCCTTAGCGTTTTTCCTCCATAAAAACGCAGCCGCCGCGGTCGGGTTCGAACCCGGGAAAGAACAAAAGCGTATCTGCCGGTATTTCTGCCGATAATTACAAGCATGTAACTGAGAGTCAGTATTTTGGCACCAGATCGTTTCTAGAGGCGATTAGCGCACATTTAGGAATAAACAATGAGATCTTCTACCGTACTTCCTGGGCCTGAACAATAGGTGAATGACTGGGCAATTCATTGTCACTGCTCGTAAAGATTACGGAGAAGCCGTCGAGGAAGAAATGTAAGCCACGACAGTGAGCTCACTGGCAATGAATCACACGGCTCATATGCCTTCCCCGCTCACTGCCGACTCGTTTGTAACTTGTTTTTTGGATTTTTCAAGTCACTTGCCCGTGGTCAAAAAAAATTTCTAGATGACGTGCTTCTGTAAAAACAGTAAAAAAATTTGAGGGCACACTTAAGGCGGAGTTTAAGTGTTCCATCCAATTGCGCAGTAGCTTAATGAGGTAATTCCCACATATGCAGAAGGTCATTCTCTACTTTACATTCATAGATCCCTGGAAGTCCTCATACGCCTCCTGGGACAGTCGTACAGCGGTTAAGCGATGCGCCTGCCACCTGCCGCGGTGGGCAGTTTTCTCACTATCTGGTGGGCAGGTTGTGATGACGCTGTAAGCTCACGGTGCCCACGTAGGCCACCTATCGCCTTCGTTGCTCTCTGGGCACCACTTGCAAGAGTCATACTCGTGATTTTTCGCTCAAGCGCCGGTGCCGACCCGAGATTTTCAAACCACGGCAGTCGCACGGCCTCGAAAGGAGATAAACCGCCTCAAAAATTCGCCGCATCAATAGCATTGCAAAGCTACTCGGTACGCGTCTCTGCTCTTCCATCATTCAAAGTTTTCTTCCATGTTGTGTTCATTCGTGTTGCTTTGTTCATGCAGCCCTGTCTCTCCATTGAGCTCTTCAAGTCCCCCAGCCTGCCGCCAGCACAGAAAGGAAGAAAGGTAGGGAGGGTGCTCCACGCCGGCTCATGAATCCCAGCGGAATCGAAGCATGAGGTCTGACGTCCTGACAAGATCGAGGAATATCCGTCGCGCACACCGAAGAGTTTCCTCGCGCCCCCTGGCTGTTCTCTCGGCGACTACGTGAAGGTGCTTAGAGAGGGCACCACATAGCGGTGGCTACGCGATGCCGCCTTCTCGGCACGCCCGTTTGTTTGCGGGAACAGCTGCTGCTGCGGGACCGAGAAGCCGCCAGCGCTCGAAGGCGAGGGGGCACCCCTGGAAAGCCTATCCTCCGGGCACGCCTGATCCCCGAGGATCTGACAACCGAATGATGAATGCAGGAAGTCGATGCGGATCTTCTCCACTTTCGCACCGTACCGGAAGAAGTCCTCATTTCACTCGGAAGCAGTCCTCGCCATTTAGCATTCCTATTTTACTTTTCCGCCTACGGCTCTCGAGCTCATCGCTCCAGTTCTCATTTACCCTTGTCCCTCCCGTAGAGGGCTCATCCGAAAATGGGCCCGAAGATCATGGAGGATGTCCCCTTGTGCTCCCCATCCCTCTCTCATCCACCGGCAAGCTATCGGAACTGGTGTTTGTCCAAGACCAAGCAATGTTTGATGAGACCCTTTTCGGATAATGAGCCCCAGCGTCTGCGCACTCTGGTTAGGTTTCAATAAATTCTCATCTTTCCTTCGCGCGGCCGGAAACCCAAGGAATGGAAACCAATAATGAACTCCCCGCGGAATGCACGTCTGAAGCAAGTTTGTGAAAACATCAGATTCATTCCTGGCTTCGTAATGCCTCGCTTGAAGGTTTACCGGCAAAATGCTGCATAAAACTCTACCACCGCTTCCGAAAGAAATTTCTGGGAAAAAATAGAAACAAACACATACACGAATCAGCCTAAGCAGAGTTCAATGTATAGAGAAAAGTGTACCAACACGTACCCTTGGTGCAGGCATGCGCGGACATTACACCCCGTAACATGGGAGTGCTGCGTCATAACATCAGCAGAAGGAACAAAATAGCCCACAAGACGCATTAGCCTTCGTATTGAGGCTGCACCATGTACTCTAATGAAAGCTATATCCGAGTCAAACAGAAGAGAAATAATGACACCGACCAAACGCTGGCGTGCAAGCTAAAAGATCTCCCATGTATGCCTTATACACGAAACAGAAAGCCCTCCAAAAGCGAATTACCACTCAGCCGCCGTTCTAAGCATATTTATTAGTGTTCAGATCGTCGTAGGAAGACTCGCCTGGAAGCAGTCAACCTGCCGTAATGGACCACCCCGAGAGGACCAATGGACATCTGGCTTCAATCAGCGTCTTTTGCGGCGTCGGACTGCGGCCGTCTTCGGCCGGAAAGAACGACGGGCTGAAATCTTGGCACCAAGGGGCCCAAATTCCTGTGTCTCCTCACGCGCCGAAAGCTGCCGTGGCAAGTAGGCAGGCGTTATCATCCTCAACTGCCGCGACCATGCATGGAGACAAAGGTTTTGTTTTGGGTGTTTCCCCTCCTGCGTGCCTGCATCATGCGTAGGGGGTAAAGCAGCACAGGTGTCGGAACATGTGCAGGCCATCAACTTCTCATGGAACAGCACGTGCAGACCTACCGCAGCCTACGCTGCCTCGTCGGCGTCCTCGTCACCGACAGGCTCAAACACGTGACGTGGGCATGTAAAAATGTGAGAGAAATGGTGATTGTGTGTAAAGTGAACGTTTCACGCCTATTCCTCCTCGGCGAGGACGTCTCTTACCTGTGGACTTCAGTGAATGAGATTCCTGTATAACTCGGCAAAGAGTGTGGCCCACAGAGTTTCCTGTTTGCTCTTGACGATGTCACATATCTAAATAAACCCAGTCATAGTATTTCTCCACCACCCAACTCATTCCCTCGACGGCACTCCTGTCCTGATGGTGGGAACGAACGTCGACTTGACCGCGGTTCCATCAAGCAGCCGCGACCCCGAAACCCCCATTTAACAGCACGTTGGCGGGAGAATACCATCCTTGGGATTAAGTGTTTTATTCGTATCTTGCATCACCAGCAAGCAGAGATAATGATATGGCAGCCAGTTCGCTGTTCTAGCGATAGCGGATTCTTCTTCCCAGGCAGTCTCAGCTTCGTGAATTCCAAGTGCTCTGAAATCGTGTTGGAAGCAGCGTTCTTATTTTACAGCCAGTACTTCGACACAAACACGGTGAAAGGGCTAGACAGGGACAAGCATTGTTCATTATGGAATGTCAACGTTCCCAAAAGTCTTCCTCAATCACAGTTTTCTACAGCTATAGCGGTTAGTGCCTCAACTCCGGAGATCGTGGTCTCGTCGTTGTCCTCGATGAGGAAGCGAACGGTGACAGAGGAGGGCAGGGCAGAGCTAAGGTGACAAAGCTTTCTCTGCGGTGAAGCAGGGAAGCACGCAAAATCAAAAAGGAAAAAAATAGTTCTGCGCCCGGTCGTCGAGAGTAGGGCAAAGCATGAAATGCGTCACAGGAAAGGCGTAGCAGAGTTGAGTACTCTTCGCAAATAGTTCTATTTGTTATCAGCCGGGCACCTCAGCTGCTAGACGTGCTTCCGCCTTTGTTTCCTACTGTTCTTCGACCACGGATGGGAGCTTAGTGCATCTGGCTGCTTTCGCAGCCTGAGAAGGTGCCACTATCGGCAGCCTTTCTTCCAGCTGGATAGCCTAGCCAGCACCCCTCGCCTCTTTTTTTGTGTTTTATGTGCTGCCGAGTTCAGCCGCTTAATATTTTCCCGCTAAGCAGCGCACTCAGCGCTAATTGCTGCTTTCATTGCTTGACTCGACATAGAGCTCTCTTGCTATTTATCGAGCCCACAGAGGCGTCTGGTCTCCTTATCTACCCACTCTCCTTCGTGTGCGTCTACGCAAACCTGCCACCGGTGACGTAGGTGAGCCTTTCTATCTCTTTACCAATCCGGCTGCATTACATGGAACACGGCAGCACCACTATGGTACAGAGCATTTGCAACCAGAGAACAAACGGATGAAAAAAGGCAAAGATGAAAGCGCAAAACATGCAGCAAGCGCAAGGAGCTATATCAGGTGTTTCAGGAAGACTAAGAAATTTTAATAGTAATAATAATTGTTTTTGATTGGTTTTGGGGGAAAGGAAATGGTGCAGTATCCGTCTCATATATCGCTGGACACCTGAACCGCGCCGTAAGGGAAGGGATAAAGGAGGGAGTGAAAGAAGAAAGGAAGTAAGAGGTGCCCGTACTGGATGGCTCCGTAATAATTTCGTCCACCTGGGGATCTTTAAAGTGCACTGACATCGCACATCACACGGGCGCCTTAGCGTTTTACCTCCATAAAAACGCAGCCGCCTACTACTAAGAAATTTTCAAATATAGGATTCTTGAGGTAAAAGTATGGCTTTTGCGGGATAGTATTGCCAGGGTTGGCGGACACCAGAAAACCGGTGAATCATCTTAACTATTAAGGTGGTTAACTGATTTCCAATAATTTACTTTTGAACTATTAGAGTTAGGAGCCTGGTTGCAATTAGAGATTTGTAGCCGGTTGTTAGTAATAGCGACACCAGTTTTTAGGATTTAGAAAACGAGATTGCCCTCGGCGCTGTGGCTGGACAAAATTTGGCCATTTCTACCAGATTCGGCACTGAAGGGTTGCTTTGCCTGCGTGCGCTTCGAATGCGCATGTATTTTGGAGGGATGTAGCCAGAATTTGTTGGGCTACTGCGCCAAGAGTAAACGCGTTTTCGAAATTCTAAAAACTGATAAGCCGGTTAAAAACGAAAAAGTATAAACCTCTAATTGCAACCAGCACCTAAATACGGTAGTTACAAAGTTAATCATTAGAAATTAGTTAACGAGCCTAAAATTACGAAGATTCACCGGTTTTCTGGTGTCCGCCATCCCTGACAATACTGTTCTGCTAAAGTCGTTTTTACCTAAAAAATTCTATTTTTGAACATTAATTAACGTCTTCTTTGAAACACCTTGTATATTAGGACACGTAGTGCTCGAAGCTCCGGCGATGCCGTAATGGTCTGAGACATCAGAAAATGAAGCTTCTCTGTTTATGCCGGTTCAGGTTTAGAGTCCCGATCACGGCAATGATATCATGGAGTTTTTTTTTTCTGCTTGATACCCTTTATACGGAAAATCTAGAACTGTTTCTGACCAGTTCAAGTTTTGCTTTACGTTCGGCCTGAGGCTTGCGGCGATTGTCGGTAATTGTTCGCCTTAACTTGTAAAAACGTGAGGGCTAAAAGATTTCATGCCTGAACATACCGCTTCGCTCAGCGCCCGCTCGTGGACTTCTTGCTCCTGCCATCGGCCACCCCAGTGACGCGTGGCTATCGCCAGTACGTGCTGGTAAATAATGCAACCCAAGTGTGCAGTGTTCCCTCGACCAGATGCGACGGTAAAGCTGGTGATAGCTGACGCTGCTCCTCCAACAAGCTTCAGGTAGGTGATGCGGCTTGAAGACCCTAGGATGCCGGCCGCCGAAGATAAGACAAAGGGGCTGTATCGTCAAGACCACACATGGTGTCATGCGAAAGCCTCAGTAAAGAGGCATCGGAGTCACCCGAAAGCCAAATGAGCTGCGAAGGTGTTTCAGAAGCCACACTGTCCCTTCAGTTGCACTTGCGCTGTGCCTGCTAACTTGTGGTCCCTCCGTGACGTCATGGCACTACCCCTGGCTTGCCCCTCAAAGCTGCAAGATGTTTTTCGGGCTAGCGACCTCATTATACGTCGCAGTTCGGCGTCAACTGCCGCGTAATTTTGTGTATATACTAACGAAAACAAGAAGTCATTTTTTTTACGTTGTTCATAAGGTTTACGAATCTATTTTGAAATTTTCTATCTAGCCTATAAGCATTATCATTGTCTACGCAGGGAATTACATCGGCCTCGCCCGAAACCATGACCTTCCTTGCAAACATGTGCACCCAACTTGCTGATGAAATTGTAAGAATTGTGCTCGTCGTAGGTACGTAGGGCACATGTCAACGTTTTGCGCGCGCCACGAGCGTAAAACATGGCGGCTCGTGGTTGGCACAGGGGAACAACCGGCTTCGCTGGGCGCAAGAACCGTCATCTATGTACCGGGTGTTTCCGTGAACAATTTAAAACACGACTAAAAGTAGTGCAGCTGAAAAATGAATAAAAACTTGTGTGTGCGAACGGAGCTGTCGGCTACGAAGTATTTAAGTGATTAGTTAAACCCATTTTATCTGTTTTGCTGTTAAGCTATAATTTACTTATTAACTGTTGATTACCTCACTGTGGTAGTCAGAGCTAATGGCGAGTTC
Organism: Amblyomma americanum; assembly: GCF_052857255.1. Taxonomy (NCBI): domain Eukaryota; kingdom Metazoa; phylum Arthropoda; class Arachnida; order Ixodida; family Ixodidae; genus Amblyomma; species Amblyomma americanum. Next base: position 184,118,962 of record NC_135500.1, read on the forward strand.
GCAGTCCCGCTTAAGACGAAGTCGTATCGGCGTTTAAAACAAAAATAAATTGTTTTCTAAATCCCAGTAGCAGGAGCAATCTAGAGCGTTTTTTTTTTCCTAGACAAAGCAAGAAAACAGCGCTAAAGGTGCGCAGCAAGTTCAGTGCCAACGCAACGTCCGCGTATCATCTGTTCCTGTGCCTACGGCGTCCAATAAGAATTATCTGCTCTACAGTACAGCGGTGTGGGCTGTCGTTTGTTTCGTGGCTGCCAAAAGCCACGACCAAGCAGTTGCGATGGCTGTTCTTTGTCTCGCGGCGAGTGACGAAGGAGCAACGAGTATTAAATTATTTTCGGTGTTCAAACTCGAATATTCGTATTATATATGAAACGTATTATAATGAAAAGTTAAACAAAGTTTTTCTCACTGTGTTTGACATCCACAGTGCGCTCACGCTATGGCATAGTTTCTCCAACTCTAAATACCATAATGTGCTTTCGCTCGGGCAAATAATTTTATTCAAGGTTTCCTTTACATTATCATTCACATTTTTCACTTGTACAGGTCCGCTTTTCAAATAACATTTGTGTGTTCTCAATATCCGGGCCCGTCTTTCATGAATAACGACCAGATAGGAATTCAACTCCCATCTTCCTAATTATCGAAAACAAACGCCTTGAGCCTTCCCATCAACAGACTTTCCGCTTTTCAGGTGCTGAGTGGCTGAGATTTGTGATTGCGTTTGCGCCTCTGCCCTTTATCTCTGAGTCGTTCTTAATGGGCGCTGCGAGAACAGTCAGCCCGAGGTCACGGTAGTTTGGAATAGCTCCGATTGCATGCTGAGCCCCCACGAGAAAAGGTGTTCCGCGATTTAGCTAATCCGCCGTTCTGGCAAATGTCGGCGCACACTTTGCGCACCTCTGGGTCGCACTTGGCGGGGTGCGATAAGAGACGACCTCTCGGGAACGCGAGCCGCTGCCAACTGCAGATCAGCGTACGCCGTCACTCAGAGGCCAAAGCCGGCGCAGAAGTGCTCCAACCAAGCCGACGAAGGCTTCTGGGGGCCAAGCTGATGGAAAGCCTTCGTTATCGCAGTAAGTCGTTTTTGTCCGAGAGCAGGAATTGTGAGCGAAAAAGAGATTTACTCGGCAAATGCTGTTTCAGGACGGCAAAGAGGCACTTTTAGCGAGCAGGAGCAGGAGATACGAAACGCCTTGTGCCGACTCAGAGGCAGGATATTTCCTTGCAAGAAGGAAAAGAAATAAACTTACACTCCACGTGCATTAGGATAACGAGAAAATAAAAGACGCGAGTGACGACACTGTCTGCTTAGATTATGCCGTTTGGCAAGTATTGCAGATTTTTGAAAAAAATATGGACACTTGCTCAAAACGACTGTATTCGTGCTTTTTTTGCAAAATTAGGCGTGAAAAAGACTCGCGCTGATCGCTCGTTTCTTTCAAGAAAGCTACGGGCTTCGTTATATGCGGCAGGATAAAAATTAAGCAAATTAAATGTTTTCAGTGCCATCAGAAGTTGTTAATGCTTATGGCGGTGAGCAATCCCTTTGCCGGTGAGCATTAGTATAGAGAACGTGCCGTAGAAACTTTATCACACGCAAATTATGAAGAAACAGTTTAACCGCAAAATTTTAGGATAAGTTTCTTCATTTTAACCCTCTTCTCCACCAGCCTTTCTTTCCCAAAGCCGTATCCCAGGGCAAAGTAGCTTGTCAGCTCTGTTTCAATGTGGTCTAATTTTTTTTTCTTTTCATTGACAACTTTCACTCTCTTTTCCTATCTCTGTGTCTTCCAACCAAATACCTTATCCAAAGGAGTAATTTTGCGCCTATCATCAGAATCAAGCAGTTGTATCTGGAAGAATATTAAATGTGACGAGACACTCATTACCACGTGCTCGCTTGTATACGAGGTAACATAACAGACCTTCCCTTTTACACTTCGCCTGTTACTCCACCTCCCATGCGGTCGCAAACCCAGCATTTGTTTCTTTTTCTTTCGAAAAAATTGTGGCAGTACTGACAAGTATCTCTGACGACATTCAAAGACGTAGGCTGACATGAAACAAGCTTGTTTGTTTCACAGCAAAAAGGTGTGCGCTCCGCATGCAAAGCGAAAGCTCAAAACCACTTGACAGTGACCTTCAACCAAGTGGAGGAGCGGAGGTATGACTGTGACGTCACATCACGTGCCTCGCCCGCCGCAGCGCCGCAGCTGCGCTTGCTCCCTGCCGCTGCCTCCCTCTCCTTGAGTAACACCTGCGCCACCCCTCGCCGAATCGCATGCTCAGTGTGGGGAAGGACAAAATATAAAGTGGCTGTCTGGCAAAGCATCGCCAGACGACATCATTGCTCAGCGGCGTGCCGATCCCTCGCGGCAAAGGATTGACAATCGAAGAAGGAAAGCACAGTCGGATCGTCAGGTTGGTATAGCTCGGAGACAAGCTGAGCGAAAGCGTGTGGCGTACGGTACAGAGACGGATGGAGAACGAGAGCAGAGACTGCAGAAAAGCCGTCAAAAAGTGCGTGAACGTAAGCAGAGAAAGCGCTTAGCCGAGGCCGCTGCCTCTGCTTCACCTAAAGCATAGCCGAGGCAAAACAGAAGCGAAACCGTGCTTAACCCCTCGCCTTGCTTAAGCAAGCGTATAAGAGCTCATCGCTCGTTTTACTAGGCTCGCTCGGGTTGAACCAGAGCCACTTTTTTCCAGACATGAGCCCTCCAGAGAAGATCTGGTCGGCGGGGCCGCACAAACTCGGCTCTCGACGGAGTCTGACGGGCCGTCGTCTTCGGTCGTGCTCAGTTTAAAATGCGGCTGCGTTGTTTCTAGAGAACGCTCTGATCGCATCTAGCGTAACAAACAAAGTAAGCAAACAGCAAGGAAAGCAAACGGGGCTTCCTGACAACGTTCCCTGCGATGAAAAATGGGCGTTTAACCTCTCAGAGGGCATTCGCTGAAAGTCTCAACTCGCAAAGTAAGTTTGCCCCTTCGCTTTTCGTACATAACTTCCTGTGGCAATGCAGCGAATGCAGGCTTTAAATAGCATGTTGCACTCCTTCTTACTTGTGTACCTCCGGTATTGGAAACGTGTGTGGTGCGCCATAACAATGTCGTCTTCGGCGGAACCTTCAAGTATCGGATATTTCTTGGCATGCACCTCACGCCCTTTTTCAACTCTTTTCTACCAGAAGACATAATGCCTACGGCTATGGCACCTCGTATGCTACCATTCTAGAGGCGCTCTCTTCTTCCGTTCGCGGGCGCAGCCGAACGAGAGTCGGCAGGCCGTTCCTCTCAAAGCGAAGGCCTGGAGCGGCCGGAAAATCCAATGGACAGCAGCGCCGGAGGGCACGTCCCTGTTGCTCCACTCACCACCGCCAAGATTGGAATCTCGTCGACCGCAGCGGTAGCGTACGAAGACGAAACTTCCGGGCAATGCTCGGTTAAACATTGATGAAGCGGCCGACGAGTGGCACGGTCGTGAGCTATGCTGCGCGGCTGTATTTATCGCTTCGTGCTCGGCAAGGGCCTCACACAAAGGAACTTCTCAAGCTCGCTAGCTGGCCGGCCGAAAGCTCTCGGGCCGCGTCCGAGACCCCATTCTCACTCTGTTTATTCTCAGCGCGTGCCTCTGTTGTTCTGTGTGCGCCTTTATGTACCCAGCGCTTTCTCTGACCACTTCACCTGCTCCGTCATTCCGGCTTCCGAAGTCGCCGTCTCACTCGGCTCCTTCTCTCCACGGCTTTTTTCGCTCCATGAGAGGAGGCAGCATCGCACTTCCATCGAGCCTCCTTTATTCTTATTTTCTCATTCTAGACTGAGCAGTATTCCTGCATGAGGCTGGATGGGCTCGAGTGTTGTCGTCACCTGAAACTTTCTTTGTGTGGGGTAAAAAAGAGAGCCAGATTCGTAGAAACAGCCTCAACAGAAAGCGAATATAAGGTGCAGCCTTTTATATGTTGTTCCGTGCCGCCCAATACGTAGCGTTTCTTTATATTTTCTGGCGTCTGAATGAATCATTTGCGTGAGAGAACCAAATACGTTAAAATTGCGCAATACCAACCACGCAACCCTTTCAGGCCTTAAGATGAATGGAAGCATATCCAGCGAGTGACTGTAGTGGACAAGAATCTTCAGAAGGAATGCAGGTCGGGAGGCGGCCAAGCAGCGGTGTTTCTTTGCTAGCTCACCATAACAACAAGTCAGGAACATTCTTCCTCCTTGCAGAGCGAATTGTTCAAAGTGCAAAGGCTGTGCCTTAGGGGGCGGAGGGTGCGCACACTCCGCCCATGCAGAGTACCCGAATGGTGCTCAGGATGCCGTAGGAAGCTTCTCTGGGCACATTTATTCCATTTTGCAATAAGCGCTCTTTGCTCACTGAGGGCCGCTCATCAAAGCGAACGTAGCAGCAAAAAAGAATGGTTAGTTTTCACGCTTAACCGAAAAAAGCACCTACCCACAAAAAAAAAGCAATGCCAAAGTACTTTTTGATTCTTTTTACTGCAGCCTGACGTAACAGCATTGCGCGAAATAGGCAAAAGATGCAAATGTGCAATTTTTGGATGCATTCTAATTCTCTCAAACATGTTTGTGTACGTAACGCAATCACGAGTCGACACTTATACACAGTTTAGTTTACTTTAAAACACGAGCCATGCAGGCTCACTTCCAGCTCAAGACACAAACCAATACAACCAAACAAACTCTTCATACCAACAGCTTAATGCAGGTATAGATTCTACTTCTTCCTACTCCGATCGGATTTCACTCGCCCAAACTGCCAGTATCCTTGCGCGGACATGAACAAGTGTGAGTTTTCATTGACGCGCTTCAGCCACCCTATATCCCACACCCCTTACGTAAGGCGCTTGACTTGCGTCGATCGTTGGGAAGGCGAAGTGTCTATCTGATCCAGTTGGCGCTAGGGATTTTCATCGGAGGCATATAGCTTACGCTCGACAATAAAGTGACCTTGTCCTCCTCCCTCATAGCAGAATACGGCTTTCGATAACTACCAGATGCGCACGCGATACACATTTATTGGCCATGCACTGCGAGCAGCTGGGAGAACGAGGTCGAAAATAGCAATTTGTGCCCGTCAGAGCTAAGCACAGTGTTTCCATAGTTCGTCATGCACATCCCAGTAGGCAGGTTTACCGAATAAAAAAAAACATTAACAGATGTATTCTCCTTCACAATAACCGACGCTCATGAACTTCTCCTGTTTTAGAATAAAAGTTCATTGAGTGAAAAAGAGGATACGATGAGAACAGTGAGCAATGTCGTTCATTGTGGTTGAGAATACGGGCACATTATTCTGGGAAAGTCTTCATTTGATAGCCGTAAGTGAATAAATCCAGGAAACGAAGATGGCTAATCTTCTGTTCTGTATTTGTTCTCACGCTGCATATTAATTCTACACGTTCATTACCAAGTTTTATTTCATGCTCACTTTTGCCATTATGTCTCTTTTTCTATACACTTGTTTTTCTATTGGAGTGCGTCGTGTATTCTTTGTCATTCTGTATATTAGGTACAACGATATGCTGCGTTGGAAAGTCAATTCTTCTGCATTTGTGCTGCCATGTGTGCCAAAAAATAGCCGCTACCTTTTCCGATCACCTGTCTCTCCTTGCCTGCACATGTAAAAAAAGAACCAGAAAATTACAACCATCAAATTTGCGGTGAAGAGTATTTGACGTATATCGGAGGAATTTTTCTCTTTAATATTCGAGGGTGTATTGCTATAAGATAAAGATAGCAGCAACACAGCTTTACTTGTCGAGCGGGAGCTTTGTGCTGTGAGGGGTAATATTCGCGTTTAACGGCTGGTGCTTTCCTTATTCCTCCTGATGCGGTTTCCGGTTTCCATGCAGCTCCGCGACAAATTCATTCCATGCTGGTAGAAAAATGGCCACGAAGACATAAGAAGTAGAAGGAAAAAAAATAGCTGTGGTTTAAACTTTGGTTAACCCTGGTGAGAATCGAACGCTTCCTATGCATGGCTGCGTTCACAAACGCCGCACACACCGCTGACCGGAATTGTCTGCAAAGCGTCGATGGAATGCCCGATGCCCGATGGGGCAGTTGCCACCTCCCACGGTGGGCAGAGTGTGATGACGTCAGTAGGTCAAATTACCTGCCAGGTGACACCACGTGACACCTGTCACGTGATAGCACTGACACTGCCCTCTTGAAAACCTAGCGTAGGAAAGCTTTCGCTTAAAAAAATGAAAAGTAGCACATGCTTGACCAAAACAAAATTTTTGATCACCCTGGCTACAACTCCGCGAACTCGTTCATTGAGCTATCAAATCCTGAATTGCAAAGATACGGCCTCCTCTCATTTGTGCCCCGCTGGCTCTGGCAGTAGCGTGTGACAGGTGTCGGGTAAGCATCAAGGAAGAAGGCAGGAGGGCACTAAAGGAGGAACGACACGGCCAGGCACAAGGAGGTTTGAGGAGCCAGAAAAGGGAAACTGGTGCTGGCGCTCTGCTGCTGCCGGGGATCGATGACAAATTCATTCCGGTCAAAAAAACTCGCGCCAGATTTCGCGCAGACGCAGCAGCCCCAGACAGCAGCAGCGCACACTGCGCGGCCTCTTGGGACAACAAAAGCGATGGGTTTATTTCAGTATGTGCGTCTGTGTAGAGTGAGAGGGGTTAAAACTGCCACAAGACGAGCGACGCAAGTGTCAACAGCCGAGGACGAGAGTAAGCAAAGAGCGAGGAGTGAGCAAGAAAAGCGCGCCTTTTGCTTTGATTTGTTTTCCGTCCGCTTACATATTTGTTCCCCGTAACAGACGCCGGGAAGTTGTCGAACCAACTTCTAGCTACCGTGACAGGAACTGCGGCAGAGTGTTCAAAAAGACGTATGGGGCTACGCGTATGCATTGCGCGTGCTCCGCTCGACTGTATAAGCAAAGTGTGGTTGTCATAAACTTCCATTTGTGATGGAGCAACTCAGAACACCGGGACAAGAGACACTGTGCACATGAGAACTTGTGCACCTGACTTCGGCAAATGTAGTGCACTGGCTAACCACAAAGAGCAGTTAGTCCGCGAAATAATTGAGGCAGCTTCGATAGCAAGGCTGCGCGACGATTGTGTCAGCACACCATCTGTTGCAATAACAAAGAAAGAATTGGACGTGTTAAAAATGTGCTTACAAATCTTTGGTTGTCATTTTAGAACGCTTCAACGATATGGTTGTGACGCATGTGCTTTGAGGGTGTGAAGAAGTTATAAGAAGCCGTGTTTCTTCGAAATAAAAATTTAGTTATAAGGCACCACTTGGCACTTTTCCCGGTGTTGTGCGCTGTTCCATCACAAATGAGTAACCAACATGCCCAAGCTGCTGTCCTGGTGAACTTCCAAGCGGGTCAGAGACGAAACTTGCAGTTTCCATACTTCCGCGCACCGTGCATGAAATAATATCATTGAAAAACTGGATTTTATTCCAATAAAATGGGAGAGGAAGCCGAAATTAATCAAACGGGCACCCTTATTTTCACAAGACATATGATTCTAAAACAACAGGCGCGTCTGATGCATGCGGCAGTTTTTGTTCTTGTTTCCTGCACTGAAGACACCCACCGCGCCTGCGCTTATTCCCAGCAAGTAGGACCCGTCCCCGCAGTGGGCTCATTCCAGCATTCGTATATCGATGCCTCTGTTCATCCTTGTGTGTGCACGGCTCCTGGGTCTCACAGCGGTCGCCAGGCGGCCGCAGTAGGAGTAGCGATATTCTGAGATACCAGCTCTCCTCCGCTCTTGCCTCCGTGCCTATTCCGGCGGCATTCTCATTAAGGAACGGGATACGTTGCGGGTAATTACAACCCTTTAACCTTTTCCCGATGGCTTGCTTCCTCTTCCCCATCTTCTCAACCTACCACCCTTCTGTCTCTCTGTCTCTGCTGGCCTCTCTTCGCATAATCGTTGAAAGTGCGCTGAGAAACAAAGCAACATGTGACAGAGAAGAGGAGAGAAAAAGAGAGACAGAGTAGCATAGGGGGTGAAAAGAGCAGGCTATGGAAGGGGAGTAGACGAAAGGGAAAAGGGGTCACAAAGAAGAGGCGAAGGCAACCCCGTCGGGAAATCACCGCTTTCACATCGCCTTTGGAGGGAGCGGGGTGCAGCATGCCACGTTTGGCCGCGGTTCCGCGCCCGATTAGACGATCCCACATGGCGTGTCTGCAAAAACTCACCCGCTCTGCAAGATTTAGGCGCCTCCCTTATGCTGCTATGGGCCCCGTTCCTTCTTTGCTTTTGTTCCCGTGTAGGAAAGTAGCAAACCGTGTTGCGGAAAAAAATATCGCGATCAGAGCGCCGATAATTATCAGCTTCCTTTCCATTTCGTTCGCGCTTATTTACGTCTTTTCGCCGGTTTTAATCCTCAGCGTGCCGCAGTAGTCGAATGCAGCGCCGGCTCACCAACAAGACGGCGTAAATATAGCAGGCGCATGGGTTAGCTGCAGAGCACGGGGAAAACAGTCACAGTTGGTCATGGGGTGAGGTCAGCTATAAACAAAAGGACGGATATGTTCAGAACAGAGCCAGCCGTAAGCACCGGGAAAGAAACGTAATCCTGAGGTAATCACGCACAGGGATAATGTCACCCGCACTCCGAGGTCTCCAAGGCAACGCTGTTTCGCTTTTCATTTTGTCTTTCTCCGCACAGGATTTATCCGAATCCACGATGTGGGCACACTTTAGTGGCAGAGGCGACTCATTCTCCAGCTGGAGGCTCTGGGGCCGCAAGATTGGGGCTGCGACCGCAACAGCCCCACTCACTGGCGGGGTCGTTCAGGCAAGGATAACGATTTCCTTCGGTGACCGATTCGCATTAGTTAACTGCTGAGGAATGCAGCTTTGCCAGCGGCCATCTCGTTACTCATGCCCTCTGCACGGCTGTTCTGTGTTGTTTTCTTTCATTTCCGTCTGTGTCGGATGAGAAGCGCTAGCGACATATTGGCCGGTCGCGTGTACTTAGGCCTCTAGAAATGAATGCGTGCTTCCGTCCTGTTTATGCCCTCTCACTAATCTTTGATTCTGTTTGCTGTTTGTCCATGTCATGCGTTGCAAATGCGTGAAGCGGAAACAACCTAGGCAGCGCAACATTTTACGAATGTTTAATCAATGTGTCTTCCCGATATTCCATACTGAAGTGATTCTTCCAGGTTTCACCACTCTTCTCAGCAGCTTTGAGTAATCTATTTCGACTAACGCATTCGAATTGAGCGCCACTAGGCAATCACTCTATTCTTTTGCCTTCATTAAAATAAAAACGGTACTAAAGGTGACTTAAATGTGAAATTATAACAACAACCAAGATTTCTTCCATTTTACAGCACAGACGAACGGCCTGTGGCCTAAATCAGAATCTATGGGGCGTTCAAGAGGAATCAATACACTGGTACTTTTTGGTACTTTTCTACTGGAGCACTGAACGCATCAAAAAAAAAAAAATGTCACACACTATGCGATATATGCAGCAGCATATGCGTTAGCATTAGAGCGCACATGGCATTTACGTCTGATGTCTTCAGGCTTAGCCTCTAGACGACCATTTGCGCCTTTGAATTTGCTTTCACCATATGTGGTATGAGAAAGCTTGCACAGCTGTCTGAGTCAGTCGTGGGTGAAGCCTTCTGGAAGTTGGCCGAAAGTGGATGCAGGCTTTAGGAGAGAGGATTTTGGTAGGTAGGTGACGGGTAGATGCTCGTACATGAGAAAATATTTTTTCCAAGGTTGCACGGATGTCCACTCCCGGAAGGTGCCCGAAAAGCGTAGGCTTCACACTGAGAAACACAAGGAGCCGGCGCCACCGATTTGATGGTAAAGAGAGTGGACTTAGTTTTCTTCCTTCCCAGCGGGTACTTCCATCTACCTACTGTTAGTGCACGCCACACTTCCTCCTCTCAACTCTTCCTCCACTTTCCTCCACTGGCCGCCAGGTGCCATCTTCTCCGCTTGAATCCCCCTCCAAGTCTAACTTACCACTTTCCTCCTCTCTATTCTTCGACCTCCCCTCCACGTTACACTTAGTGCCATCCCACAACACCAGAGCGACAGATTTTGCGAAGACAGCAGTAGTAATGCTAATGCATTAAATATGCTTTAAGTTTATGTGGGGTGACGTCCCAAAGCAAGTAACGCTATGAGGAACGCCGTAGCGAAGGCCTCCGGAAATTTCGACCACCTGGGGTTCTTTAACGTGCACTGACATCGCTCAGTACACGGACATCTAGAATTTTTCCTCCATCGAAATTCGACCGCCGCGGCGGGGATCGTACCCGCGTCTTTCTGGTCAGCAGCCGAGCAACATAGCCACTGAGCCACCGCGTCAGCTCATTTTAAAATGCACACATGCATTACCATACTAATTAACGCGAAATTTCAGCACATCAGTTGGGGTATTTAAACCGTAGCCGATCTCAGATTTAACGCGCAGGGCTAAATGGAAACGGCGTCGGATTTGGCAGCCGATATTAAACCATATTGTAGGAACCTATATTGAAAATAGCGCGGCCTGAGCCACTGGCCTTCCACCCGGGCATGGGCAGAATCATGGGCACAACCGCGAAGTTCGTAGCAAGACATAATCAGCCCTGGCATTACAAATTTTCGACTAAATGACTATATGACTTGCGGATAAGCACCGCACGCAAAATAGTCGCGCTATTAATATTTCAAACAATACCTCCGAGGAAATAGAAATTCAATTTTCAATTAGAGATAATGTAAGGTTAGTTTTACAAACAACGAAAAGAAATGTGGTATAGAGGAACGCACCAACTGCAGATATGCCGAAGGACGACGAACTTATTCGCTACGATATCTTGCACTTCTCCATATACATTGTCGCAAGAAGTAAACTTCATCAAGAGCGTGGCAGACAGATCGCGTACTTTTAATGTGCAAGGTGTATGATTCTTAAAAATTGGCAATTTGCTCTGTAAAAAAGACGCCATCAGCTGAACTGGCGGGGAACAAAACTGGATTTTTTTTTTGCTCATGTTTCCAGTAGTCGCACGAACTCACCGGAGTGCTGTCTATCTATTTGCTATAGGGCACTTAAAAACTGAGCACTTCACAACAATAGCGCAGGTGCACATCATCGAGGCTTTGTGAGAGCCGAAGAAAATCAATGGGGGCATAACGCAGAAATCCGAGCTTCTCTGCTGTCGCTCTCGAATCTTCGAGTTCAGCGACACTCGATTGAGGATGGTACTGTCCGCGTACGCTCGCCCACCATGCCAGGTGAGCCTCTTGAAAGCAAGGAGGCACTTTTTTTGTTTCGATCCAGGTTAAGTCGCACGCTTCCATATCAAATTGCTTGCAGCCGTAGAGCGAGCTTTTTCGTGCCTCCCATTTACTTTGCCACCCGAGAAATCAATATCTAAATTCGTTCTCTTTGCACCTATTTCTTTTCAATAGCAAAAATAGACACATAGTAGGTAGAGAGCACTGGGGAAGGCGTTTATCACATTGAAGGCCCGCATATATATCCGCACTTTTTCGTCGGTATCTGGGCGCCGACAACGCCAGGTGCTTTCGTACGCTTCACGTGATTCCTGTTCGAGCTCAGGAGCTTCACTTTTCCTTATTTCACTATGAAGGCAAATTGAGAGGCCGGCGTTTGACTCGTGGCGATATTTGTGAAATGTGGTGCCAGGAGACCCTTGTCGTTCCGCACCGTTCTTGTGTGACAAGAAATTATCGTTTTCTCATTTCTATCTGTCTCTGTATAACCCATAAGGTACAATTTCCTATTTGAAAGTATGCACTTTAATACGTCTCTACTGAATGAGCCTCGTTTATTTTAATACATGTAAGAAAACATTCCATCCATCTGGCGCCACTAATTCGTTCGTCAGGCGTGAATAATTAGCAAAGTCGGGCGAGAATCGCCAAGCAGGAAGAATTAATTCCAATGGCACAAATTTATCTGTTTTATCCGAACAAGCTATGCAAAAGAATAGAGAAAAAAAGGAAGTTTTTACCCACACCGTAGCATAGTCTCTGTTGCTCAAAAACTATCAGCTACGTATATAGCTACGTGTCTTTTTGTTTCACAGGAAAAAAACACGTTTGTTGCCTACGAGGATCCTCGAGTCTTAGAAAACGTGATCATTGTATTTTAGAGCTCTGTAAACATCTTTCACATTGTCTTAAAATACATTCACTGAAGGCACCACCAAACACGTTATGAAGGAGGTGTACGTGCACGGTATGCATTCGGAGTTGAAAGACACTGCTTTATGAATCTCCTCCACAAACAATTTCTCCAGTGCTCTTTGTTTAGAAGCGAAGTCATCAGGATCTAGAAAATTAGCCTTCGCCCACTTGTCACCTTCCTGTTTCCTCTAAGGATTAAAAACTGTTTTCAGGGGGGAAAAAGGTGCAGTGTCTCACTCCCAGCGCAGAAGAAACTGCATACTGTTTTCGAAACCAGCGTAGACGAAAACAATGAGACGAAGTTAAATAAACTAGTACGGACTCTTCAAAATGCACAACCCAATCTCATACGCATCGATTGGAAAGAGCATTTCATTGCAACGCTGCATATGCCGACAATATCCAAGTGTACGTAAATTGCTTATGACGGTTATTTTGTATAAATATCCTCCAAAGTCTGGTGATGGGTCATTCGTTCTAAAATTCTGTTCTCACTCAGTGAGGTGAACAATAATAGTAGTAATAAAACTGTTTGCTTTGATCATCCTAAGAACGTTACCTTTTTGTTAAGCTTTGGAGCTAAGATGTTGTATTAGTATGTGTAGTAAGGGCATCATGACCAATGCTTTATATCAATAATTTACAAAATTAAAGAAAAAGTTTCAGATATGCACCCATAACGTCAGAGTAAGAAAGGAACTTCGTACTGATTACCACACTAACGACGGTTTTTTTTTCTGCGTGGGATCACTGAAATGTGTAGTCCGGCGTCCAAAATATTTATGTCTTAGAGATTAGAAGCAAAGGTATGAAAAGTAGCCAGAATAGACGTAAAAGATGCGGCCCAGTGTTCTTATCTACTCGGCGTAAATCCGAAAAAGATGAACGGATTTATGTCACCGGGAGAGATAGCTTCACTCGTCTTCTCAGAAGTTTTTGGGTCATGTTTCCCGTCTTTTTTTTTTTTGATTGACTGACTATCTTTCCGAAGACACATTCTATGCACATTTTCCGCAATCTCTTGCTTTCTACCTGTTTGGTACATCCTGCTGTGCATTTTGCGCCATAAAGACATTTTAGGACATTAAAAGCTTTCTTTAGGGCTTGCACACTCTTAGTTGTTTTTATACAAATGTGGGGGATCGAGCTGAAAGGATGGATGGCAGTAAAGAAAGGAAGAGAAAACGAAGTAAACGAGAGACGTACTGGAAAGAAAGGGAGACAGGAGAATGGGGCTTGGAAAAAACGAAAGAAAGGTTGGGTGGGTACCCCCGGGCTACAAATGGCGGCAGGGATTAGAGAGGGATTGCAGAAGACAGTCTCAGGGATTTAGTTCCTATCTGATGGCCCTTCTTGAAAAATGGCCGTCGTTTCGGCTGCATCAGTGTTAGGGCTCGCTTCCCTTAATTGTCTAATTGAACTCCTCTCCATCTTTCCCTCCTCCTTTCTACATCTATCCCGAAGCTCCCAAAACACTGAACGATTGTTCAGCACAAATCTCTGGCATTGCATTCGCCCCCTTCCTTATTTTGTCAGGGTGTCGTGAACCAATAGGAGAAGCTTGAAATCTGCGCTTACTCTGACTGGCAAAACAGCTTAGGGGAAGCGTCAAATCTACATTCTTGGCACTGACTAGGAGGATGGGAACGGAGGAATTGTTCATTTGACCGGACTTGCTGAGTGCGCAGTCTGGCTTTCATAACTAGAAGTGATAAAAACTATCATAGATAGCGCGGTTTAGCAAATTACTTCTGAACAAACTCCCTGGAGCTACAGAGAAAGGAAAAAAAAACGATGTACAAAGCGATTACTCATTCGAATAGCGGAAGTAAGGATGTTTTTTTGAAAATGGCTGAATATAAACCCCGCTAGCATCTCTGCAAGATAATTTACTCCAAGGACAGGACCCGAGAAGATAAGAAAAAAGGATTAAAGGGCATTTTGTGACCCGTTATATTTGCGCTCCTTAACCTTACCCAGTAACCACTGCTTCCATCATCAAATCACTGAACCTCTCAATTCTCTAAAGACGACTTCGGTCATGAAGGTAGGCAAACAGCACCAAAACACGATCAATTAAAGCATGCTCTATGTCAATACATAAACCACGTCATCTTATGGAATTCAATAATACAGACGGCAAACAATCAGTAAACAAAAAACGCAAAAACGGCAAGGGGCATTTATCTGCGCACGGAAGGCCACTTCCATAGTTTTACAAATAGTCGATTTCTAGGCAGCATCACAAGGGTTTGGCATTCGTCGCACTTCATGGGCATGGTGTGAAGTAGTCCCCGCGACGACGGATGGCAACATCAGCCTAACGCGACTCGAAGATACAAGCGCTGCATTGAGTGCACACACCATCACAGAAGTCTCATTTTTGCTCAGGAAGGCAATAATTATTGGACTCTAAACATATCGCCATTATTATCTTTTTACACACTATGAGTCCACACCTATTTTCCGCAGTATTCTCCACCCGTGAATTTACTGTCAACAAGAAAAAAATAAACAAAAACAATAGCTCCTGAAGAACAAATACGCACGGGATCTATTAACACGCCGTAGCCCTCTGGACAAAGAAGCGAACATCAAATGACCTAGAATTCAGTCTAGCTAAATTTAGTTTTTTTTTCTTGCCATTGGCACTGTCTTGTTCGTGTTTCTTTTGAAGCTGGGTGTAAGTAGGCCACAATGAACCAAGTCTTTTTTTTTTATCGAGCGGAAAACGGGGAAAACTGTGTGCGATTTTCCCATCTTGTGAACATCGTGTATTAGAGCAATGTGATGGGTGAAAGCAGAAGAAGAACATCAAGTAAAAATTCTGCAAGATATCAAACGCAGTTTTTACCAGGAATACGCTCGAGCATCAACTAAACGCGAAGCAAAATGTTTTCTTTCCAACATTGTTCTCTTTAACGTTAATTTGAACAATAGCACGTGAGCTAAATTCACCCCTCATACGGAGATCTCCGTTCGGCGGTCATGGGTGCAACGAAAATTTCTCTCTCCGCTAAGCATGGTCTGAAGAGAAAGTGCATCATATCATGGAGTAATGATAAAAACTGCGGAAAGAGCAACGAACTCTTCTGCCCGAAAGAAGAAAAGTTAGTTTTGAAACCAGCTGACACCCCGCTGAATTAAACGCCTCCACACTGTGGGATACTGCCGGACAAAAAACCACGCGCATAAAAAAACAGACGTCGGTGCTAAAGAGAAGAAGACGTACCAATACAGAAGGAAACAAAGAGTGCGAATTGGCGTGCCCTGGTGGTGATCCGGATGCAAGAGACATTCGGAGTACCCTCTTTCCTACTGCCTCCCAACTAGCTTTCCCTTCGAACTACCCATAAGAGGCATCCATGCGGCACGAAAAGGAAAAAAAAAAACCTGCAGGAATCGCCGCCTGCGTACCGCCTTCGTTCGTCTGTTTACTGAAAACGGATTTTCCTACCCAGCTTCGTTGGCTGTCGCCGCTCTATGCTTTGGTGCTTACACCGTCCCCGTTCTCTCCGCGTCCTTTATACTGATCGCTTAAGCCCGCGCGCAGCGAATATTGCCCGGCCGCATAACGCCGGCGTTGCAAACAAAGCAAAGAGGAACGATAAACCAGTACGGCCTGAGAAAACAGAGCAGCTGCAATGATGGCGAGAAAGCAAAACTTTTTTGCAGAACGGTCGCGCGAGCGAAGAGCGCCTTGTGGTAGCGAATTTCGGGGGAGGAAGTCTAGCGGAGTAAAGCAGGAAAGGAGAGGGGAGGCGGCAGAGTGAAGCTGCCAAAGGGCTTTGACATACGCAGCGGCCGAGCCGGCTTGCACATGGCCCCCTCTCCGCACATGGCCCCGTAAGAACGTGCCGCACTTGTCTCAACTGGAGCAATGTGTCCGCCTTGCAAATGTCGGCTGGCGTCGCATGGGTCTCCTCGTCCTCTTTTCCCACTATGACGGAGCGGCACTAGGAGGCAGTGTGCTCCGAGGAACCCTTGCACGCCGTAGAACGAATGCTAAAGCCGTAGTGGGGCATATGCTGCGGGAGACTGAGAGCCAGGCGGAATGGCAGGCGGAGGAGTTTCACAGCTCGGAGCGGGCCTCTGTGACAAGCACCCGTTGAGGACACGTTCTTTGTTTCTACCACAGTAGTGTTCGCTCTCATCAGTTGTCGCCCAAGTGGAGTGATTGCTGCAGAGGAATTGCAAAACAATAGAGACATTTGGTAGATGCGATAAAAAATCGGTCATGCTTTGTGAGCGTACTTTGTATGGTCTTGTTCTCAAGTTTTTGTATCTCTGCTGGCGGAGCAGTCATTCTTTCGCTGGACGAGTT